>NC_044366.1:0-7500 GCF_007364275.1 Archocentrus centrarchus
TCTCCTTTCTCCCCCCGGATGACGGGGTGAGTAGAGGGGGGCAGAGCGACAGCCCGGTCCGGCGGGGGTGGACGCTCACCCGTTCAGGTGGCCCCACCCTGGCTCTGCCTCCCCTCTGTCTTTTTCTCAGGTGGGCGAATCAAATGGCCGTCCCCTGGATAAGATGCTCAACGGCACCGTAAAAGCGACCCCGAGACATAAATAGTTTAGGAACACAGACTCAAACACCGAGCACAGTTCCCCCAACCCTAACCATAGGCTTTTGACCCTAAACCCTAATCTTAAACCTAAACCTAAACCTAACTCTTACCCCTAACCCTGGGCCCTAAGCCCTAACCCTAACCCTAACCCCTAACCTTAACCCACTCCCCCTAACCCTAACCATGGGCTTTTGGCCCTAACCCTCCAACCTTAACCCGGGCCTTTAGCCCCAACCCTAACCTTTATCCTAACCCTAACCTTAGCCTTAATCCCTAACCCTAACCTGGGCCTTAAGCCCTAACCCTAACCTTAAAACGAATTTTAACCATGGGCCTTTAGCCCTAACCCTAACCTTTATCCTAACCCTAACCTTAACCTTAATCCCTATCCCCAGCCTGGGCCTTAAGCCCTAACCCTAACCTCCTCAAATAGCCATGGGCCGTTAGCCCTAACCCTAACCCTTATCCTAACCCTAACCTTGCCCCTTAACCTTAGCTCTTACCCTTAACCCTAACCCAGGGCCTTAAGCCCTAACCCTAACCTCCTAACCCTTACCCTAACCTTAACTCCCTAACTATATTACTTAAACCCAATTTTAACCTCTGGCCTTTAACCCTAACCTTAGCTCTAACCCTTAATCCAACCCCCACCCCCCCATCCCCTCTACACACCTCTTTATCTTAAATTGAACCCGTAACCCTAACACCTGGCCTCTAGCCTTAACCGTAGCTCGTAGGTCAAAAATGACCTTACACCCCCCCCCTAAATACACACACCCTATACCACAGCCCCAATGCTAGAATTAGCATTAGCCCACTTTTCCTGCAATTCGGGGCCCCGGCCCCCCGACCCTTAACCATAGCTCCGGCCCTGACACACCAGCTAAGCATGATGGGAAATATGCAAATAGACCGGCACACAGATGCATGATGGGAAAAACATGGGCGTATACCGAATGCAATCTAATTTGCATACTCGGTCACAAGTGCATGATGGGTAAAATCCGGACACCGTCAGTGTAACTGGCTTTACTGACATAGGGGAGGCTTGCTGAAGCCCACGTAATTGCACCCAGAAGCCTGTGCGGAAGGGGGCGTGTACAACGGAAATGGAACACTCGGAACGGGTAAACGCATCACACCACACACAGGGATAGATTAGAGCTCTTCTCGGGGTCGTGCGGTGTATGGGGCACGGGAAGTTGCTGAGGGTGGTAGAGCAGAGTAGGGGGAGCTAGAGATTTCCCTGGAAGGCAGCAGCTCGCTGCGGCTGGTCCTGGGTTTTCTCGCTTCCTGGTGGGTGTCCCTGGGAGGCAGCGGCTCGCCGCGGCTGGCCCTGGGTGCCACACTGGGAGGCTCCCACTGGGTCTTAGCCTCCCGGCTCCCGCCTGGGTTTGGGCCGATAGGGGTGCCAGGGGTTCCAGGGGTCGGTTACCTACGGGGGCCGGCACCTGGTCCTCCCGATCCCAACGGGGTCTCCCGAGACCCCTTGGGTGGCTCCCTGGGTCTGATCGTTGCTGGCCTGGACGATCGGACCAACTGGTCTAGACCGGGTCGGTCCGGAGGGGGTTAGAGATTTCCCGGGAAGGCAGCAGCTCGCTGCGGCTGGTCCCGGGTCTTCTCGTTTCCCATCGGGGTGCCTGGAAGGCAGCGGCTCGCCGCGGCTGGTCCGGGTCTCCCCTTTGGGAGGCCCCCGTGAGGCTTGGGCTTCCCGACCTTGGCTTCGGCTGGGGCTGGTGGGGATGCCAGAGGGTTCCGGGTGACGGCTACCTACGGGGATCGTCACCGGGTCCCCTCGATCCCGATGGGGGCTCTGGAAGGCAGCGGCTCGCCGCGGCTGGTCCTGAGACCCCCTGGGAGGCTCCCTGGGTCCGATCAGACCAACCAGCCTTCACGGGTCGGAGGGTGCCAGGGATGGCCTTGGGAGGCAGCAGCTCGCTGCGGCTGGCCCAGGGTCTTCCCGTTTGCCAGAGTGGGGGATCTCCGGGTAGGCAGCGGCTCGCCGCGGCTGGCCCCGGGGGACCCCTCAGGCAGGCTCCCGCGAGGCCTTGGCTTCCCGGAGTTACGGCGGTAGCTAGAGGGGTCCGTGGATGGTGGCAACTCTGCCGCTGTCCGTGGACTGTCCTCGTTCGGCTCCTCCGTACCGGAATGGCTGGACTCCACTGGGTCCTGTCCTTGGCCCTAGCCGGTCGGAAGCGCCCTTCCGGCTGGGCTGGGGTATGCACCAGAGGGCCCTCGGTGGATCTCCGGTCTGCCTTGGGACTACTCGTTCCCCAGGATGGGGTGGAGGTTCCTGGGTACAGCGGCTATGCCGTGTCTGGCCCCGGTTCCTCCCCTCGGGGGGTGCGCAGGACCTAAGCTCGGTCAGGTCACCAGAGGGTTCCTTGGCGTGATCTACGGTCTGCCCTGGAGCTTCTCGTTCCCCAGTATGAGGTGGGGGTTCCTGGGTACAGCGGCTGTGCCGTGTCTGGCCCTGGTTCCTCTCCTCGGGGGGTGCCTTGAACCTGTGCCTGCTCAGGGAGCCCGACGCACTGTCCCTGTCCACGGGGGCAGGCCTCTTCAAGAAAGAAGATCAGAAGATAGCGATCGTCCATCTGCTACAGGCCTTGTTCGGGCAGACCGGGGTAACCTAACGGTGCTAACAACCGGTCTGTATAATCTGGGCAAGGGGTAAGTATGCGGCCCCCCATGTCCCGACTCTAGGGACAATGCACGTGGGTGTGGTGGTCCAGGGCGTCAGGACCTTGAACGTGGCCCAGTCTTCTACGAGGATTAGCCTCACTCACACACCAGACCATTCTGCACCACACACGACCGAATCCGATCTTGCTCTTCCCACAAAACCTGAATTGGACTCCTTTAAATTGCCACCTCTTCCCCCAAATTTCATCCCCTAGCCCAGCTTAGGTGGCTAGGCCGTGGATGCACCGGGACCTAGGCCTTCATGGACCACGAAGATCCAAACAAACCGAGACAATGGAACAGGGACATTTTGGACCCAAGTTTAAACTTCATTACAGGTTAATACCAGAAAGGAAACCTAAAAATACGGGTGAACCTGATCACGGTTCAATCTCTTAACTCTAGACCTAAAACTTACCTGTAAACCCGACAAAGGAGGTACCTTCATGGGCTACAAAAATGTTGATCAACAACCTAAAAAAACCGGATACTTACCAGGATTCCGATCTATTCAAATACCAAAAAGGAAAACTCAAAAACACAACTCAATTGTGTAACTCCGAACCGAGGATCCTTTGAAAACCGGCAAAACAATGACCCTGCCTGGTCTACAACACCAAAAAACCCCGATTGGATTCGGAACCGGATACTTGAAATCAGAACTGATACCTATCATAAACCCGACTAAACTTAATACCAGATTGGTAAAAACTAAAAGACAGAGATCACATGGACCTAACGAATCCACCAAATAACACCAGATTGGCTAGGAGACACACACCGGGTCTTGATCACGCCCGGCTGGGCCTCCCTTGGGTGAGGGTGTCTAGTGATAATGGCCGAAACACCCGATGATCCCAGGGTCCACTACTGACGATGTGCCTCCAAATTTCGATCAAGATTATCCTTTAGCTTAACACCACTATCTGGATACATAAAAAACTAACTAGCTAATTAAAACAGACAAAATAGGGAAATAAAACAGATGGACGGAAAGGTGGAAAACCCCTCTAGAATACTGAACTCAGGAAAATAGAATGGGTGACAAACCCTCAATTGAAACCACAGTAACAGATGGCAGTGGAGAAGTCGGGCTGGACATAGCAGTGACTGGGGTTCAACGTGACGTGCGACGGCCCGTGCATGCCGCTGGCTCTCCATTCAACTGCCGAGTCGTCGGACGAGGTGGGGAGAGCCTTTGAGATATATTTCACAAACCTAACCTAGCCTGTGCCTATCGGAAAACGTGCTCCCCATAAAATCCAGAGTCCTCCCAGACTTACTCCAAACCCAAAAAACCAGTTCACGTTAATAACGATGACCCCTACTCAGTGTCTGGTCCGGAACCTGTGGTTGTCTCAGGGCCTCCTGGGGACCGTGCGACCGGACTGGACCTGGGAGGGTCTGCACTTTAAACCATTCACGTTAATAACGATGACCCCTACTCAGTGTCTGGTCCGGAACCTGTGGTTGTCTCAGGGCCTCCTGGGGACCGTGCGACCGGACTGGACCTGGGAGGGTCTGCACTTTAAACCAGTTCACGTTAATAACGATGACCCCTACTCAGGGTCTGGTCCGGAACCTGTGGTTGTCTCAGGGCCTCCTGGGGACCGTACGACCGGACTGGACCTGGGAGGGTCTGCACTTTAAACCATTCACGTTGATAACGATGACCCCTACTCAGTGTCTGGTCCGGAACCTGTGGTTGTCTCAGGGCCTCCTGGGGACCGTGCGACCGGACTGGACCTGGGAGGGTCTGCACTTTAAACCAGTTCACGTTAATAACGATGACCCCTACTCAGTGTCTGGTCCGGAACCTGTGGTTGTCTCAGGGCCTCCTGGGGACCGTGCGACCGGACTGGACCTGGGAGGGTCCGCACTTTAAACCACTCACGTTAATAACGATGACCCCTACTCAGTGTCTGGCCCGGAACCTGTGGTTGTCTCAGGGCCTCCTGGGGACCGTGCGACCGGACTGGACCTGGGAGGGTCTGCACTTTAAACCAGTTCACGTTAATAACGATGACCCCTACTCAGTGTCTGGTCCGGAACCTGTGGTTGTCTCAGGGCCTCCTGGGGACCGTGCGACCGGACTGGACCTGGGAGGGTCTGCACTTTAAACCAGGACTATAGGGGATAACCCCACCACCTGGAATATAAGGAACACAGGAAATTACTCTCTGCATATAGTGATAGGGACTATTTTTTGCTCTCCTTCCTCTCCTTTCTCCCCCCGGATGACGGGGTGAGTAGAGGGGGGCAGAGCGACAGCCCGGTCCGGCGGGGGTGGACGCTCACCCGTTCAGGTGGCCCCACCCTGGCTCTGCCCCCCCTCTGTCTTTTTCTCAGGTGGGCGAATCAAACGGCCGTCCCCTGGATAAGATGCTCAACGGCACCGTAAAAGCGACCCCGAGACATAAATAGTTTAGGAACACAGACTCAAACACCGAGCACAGTTCCCCCAACCCTAACCATAGGCTTTTGACCCTAAACCCTAATCTTAAACCTAAACCTAAACCTAACTCTTACCCCTAACCCTGGGCCCTAAGCCCTAACCCTAACCCTAACCCCTAACCTTAACCCACTCCCCCTAACCCTAACCATGGGCTTTTGGCCCTAACCCTCCAACCTTAACCGGGGCCTTTAGCCCCAACCCTAACCTTTATCCTAACCCTAACCTTAGCCTTAATCCCTAACCCTAACCTGGGCCTTAAGCCCTAACCCTAACCTTAAAACGAATTTTAACCATGGGCCTTTAGCCCTAACCCTAACCTTTATCCTAACCCTAACCTTAACCTTAATCCCTATCCCCAGCCTGGGCCTTAAGCCCTAACCCTAACCTCCTCAAATAGCCATGGGCCGTTAGCCCTAACCCTAACCCTTATCCTAACCCTAACCTTGCCCCTTCACCTTAGCTCTTACCCTTAACCCTAACCCAGGGCCTTAAGCCCTAACCCTAACCTCCTAACCCTTACCCTAACCTTAACTCCCTAACTATATTACTTAAACCCAATTTTAACCTCTGGCCTTTAACCCTAACCTTAGCTCTAACCCTTAATCCAACCCCCACCCCCCCATCCCCTCTACACACCTCTTTATCTTAAATTGAACCCGTAACCCTAACACCTGGCCTCTAGCCTTAACCGTAGCTCGTAGGTCAAAAATGACCTTACACCCCCCCCCCCCCCCCCCCCCCCCCCCCTACACACACACACACCCTATACCACAGCCCCAATGCTAGAATTAGCATTAGCCCACTTTTCCTGCAATTCGGGGCCCCGGGCCCCCCGACCCTTAACCATAGCTCCGGCCCTGGCACACCAGCTAAGCAGGATGGGAAATATGCAAATAGACCGGCACACAGATGCATGATGGGAAAAACATGGGCGTATACCGAATGCAGTCTAATTTGCATACTCGGACACAAGTGCATGATGGGTAAAATCCGGACACCGTCAGTGTAACTGGCCTTACTGACATAGGGGAGGCTTGCTGAAGCCCACGTAATTGCACCCAGAAGCCTGTGCGGAAGGGGGCGTGTACAACGGAAATGGAACACTCGGAACGGGTAAACGCATCACACCACACACAGGGATAGATTAGAGCTCTTCTCGGGGTCGTGCGGTGTATGGGGCACGGGAAGTTGCTGAGGGTGGTAGAGCAGAGTAGGGGGAGCTAGAGATTTCCCTGGAAGGCAGCAGCTCGCTGCGGCTGGTCCTGGGTTTTCTCGCTTCCTGGTGGGTGTCCCTGGGAGGCAGCGGCTCGCCGCGGCTGGCCCTGGGTGCCACACTGGGAGGCTCCCACTGGGTCTTAGCCTCCCGGCTCCCGCCTGGGTTTGGGCCGATAGGGGTGCCAGGGGTTCCAGGGGTCGGTTACCTACGGGGGCCGGCACCTGGTCCTCCCGATCCCAACGGGGTCTCCCGAGACCCCTTGGGTGGCTCCCTGGGTCTGATCGTTGCTGGCCTGGACGATCGGACCAACTGGTCTAGACCGGGTCGGTCCGGAGGGGGTTAGAGATTTCCCGGGAAGGCAGCAGCTCGCTGCGGCTGGTCCCGGGTCTTCTCGTTTCCCATCGGGGTGCCTGGAAGGCAGCGGCTCGCCGCGGCTGGTCCGGGTCTCCCCTTTGGGAGGCCCCCGTGAGGCTTGGGCTTCCCGACCTTGGCTTCGGCTGGGGCTGGTGGGGATGCCAGAGGGTTCCGGGTGACGGCTACCTACGGGGATCGTCACCGGGTCCCCTCGATCCCGATGGGGGCTCTGGAAGGCAGCGGCTCGCCGCGGCTGGTCCTGAGACCCCCTGGGAGGCTCCCTGGGTCCGGTCAGACCAACCAGCCTTCACGGGTCGGAGGGTGCCAGGGATGGCCTTGGGAGGCAGCAGCTCGCTGCGGCTGGCCCAGGGTCTTCCCGTTTGCCAGAGTGGGGGATCTCCGGGTAGGCAGCGGCTCGCCGCGGCTGGCCCCGGGGGACCCCTCAGGCAGGCTCCCGCGAGGCCTTGGCTTCCCGGAGTTACGGCGGTAGCTAGAGGGGTCCGTGGATGGTGGCAACTCTGCCGCTGTCCGTGGACTGTCCTCGTTCGGCTCCTCCGTACCGGAATGGCTGGACTCCACTGGGTCCTGTCCTT